>NW_026636752.1:0-2516 GCF_028554395.1 Pezoporus wallicus | reverse complement strand
ATGCAATGCAAGGCCAGGCCAGGCCAGGCCAAGGCAGGCAAGGCAAGGCAAGGCAAGGCAAGGTATAAACTTAGGCCAGGCCAGGCCATGAAGGCTGCTTACGGCCAGGCCAGGCAAGGCAAGGCAAGGTAAGTCTAGGCAAGGCAAGGCCAGTCCAGGACTGGCCAGTCCATGCAAGGCCAGGTAAAGGTCAGGTAAGACAAGGTAAGGCCAGGTCAGGCAAGGGAAGGAAAGGCCAGGCCAGGCAAGCCAAGACAAGTCAAGGCAAGGGAAGGCAAGGCCAGGCCAGGCCATGAAGGCAAGGCAAGGCCAGGCCAGGCCATGAAGGCAAGGCCTGGCCAGGCCAGGCAAGTCAAGGCAAGGCCAGGCAAGTCTAGGCAAGGCAAGGCCAGTCCAGGCAAGGCCAAGCAGGTCAAGGCCAGGCCAGGCCAGGCCAGGCCAATCAAGGCAATGCAAGGCCAGGAAAGGACACGGAAGGCAAGGCAAGACCAGGCCAGGCCAACCCAGGCCAGGCTTGGCAAGGCCAGGCAAGATGAGGCAAGGCAAGGCAAGGCCTGGGCAGGCCAGACAAGGCAAGGCTAGGCCAGGCAAGGCCACGCCAGGCAAGGCTAGGCAAGGCAAGGCAGGGGAAAGCAAGGCAAAACACCGCAAGGCAATACAGGTTAAGGCAAGGTCAGGTAAGGCCAGGCCAGTCCGTGCCAGGCCAGGCTTGGCAAAGCCAGGCAAGTTGAGGCAAGGCAGCAAGGCCTGGCCAGGCCAGACAAGGCAAGGCCAGGCCAGGCAAGGCTAGGCAAGGCAGGGCAAAGCAAGGCAAAACAAGGCAAGGCAATACAGGTTAAGGCAAGGCCAGGCAAGGCCAGGTAAGGCAAGGCAAGGCCAGGCAAGGCCAGGTAAGGCAAGGTAAGCCCAGGCCAGGCCAGGCCATGAAGGCAAGGCAAGGCAAGGCAAGGCCATGCAAGGCAAGATAAGGCTGGGCAAGGCAAGGCAAGGCAAGTCAATGCAAGGCAAGGCAAGGCTAGTTAAGGCAAGGCAAGGCAAGGTAATACAACAGGCCAGGCAACGAAAGCAAGGCAAGGCAAGGCGAGGCAAGGCTAGACAAGGCAAGGCTGTTAGCGGTGAGGAGAAGCAAGACACGCCAACCCAATATGGGTGATAAGCAAGCTTCTACTTTATTCGTGGTGCACATCGCTTATATCCACGTGGTGTTACCCACGCCTACTAGTCACAACAGTATTGGTTAGTTCTACATGTCTTCCTTTACATTCTCTTCCCACTTCTGATTTCCGGTTACCTGTGAGGCCTACACTTTGCTTTGCTTGCACAAGGCCTCTAAGGATCCATGGCCTTGCTCTTGGAGCCATTCTGCAACACCTGACCTGGCCTTACCTAGCCTTACCTGGCCTTGCATGGACTGGCAAGTCCTGGACTGGTCTTGCCTTGCCTAGCCTTACCTTGCCTTGTCTGGCTATTTCTTGTCTAGTCTTACATTGCCTAGCCTGCCCTTTCCTTCCCTTACCTTGCCTGGCCTGGCCTTTCCTTCCCTTCCCTTGCCTGGCCTGGCCTTGCCTTGCCTGGTGTGGCCTGGCAGCACCTGGCTTGCCTGGCCTTTCATTTTCTTGCCTTGCTTTTTCTGGCCTGGCCTTTCCTTCTCTTCCCTTGCCTGGCCTGGCCTTGCCTTGCCTGGTGTGGCCTGGCAGCACCTGGCTTGCCTGGCCTTTCATTTTCTTGCCTTGCTTTTTCTGGCCTGGCCTTGCCTTGCCTTGCCTTGCCTTGCCTTGCCCCCTGCCCTGCCTTGCCCTTGCCTTGCCTTGCCTTGCCTCTCATTTCCTTGCCTTGCCTTGCCTGGCCTTGCCTTGCCTTGAATTTCCTTTACTGGCCTGGCCTGGCCTGGAGTTGGCTGGCCTTGTCTGTCCTGATATTGCCTATCCTTACTTGGCCTTACCTGGTCTTATCTGGCATTGCAATGCCTGTCCTGGCATGTCCCAGAGTGGCCTTGCACTGCCTTGCATTGCTGTGCTTTGCCTTGCCTTGCTTTGATTTGCCTAGACTCACCTGGCCTTCCCTGGCCTGGCCTGGCCTGGCCTGCCCTTAACTGGACTGTCCTAGCTTACCTGGCCTGGCCTTGCCTTGCCTGTCCTTGCCTTGCCTTGCTATCCTTACCTTGCCTTGCCTGGCCTTGCCTTGCCTTGCCTGGCTTGGCCTAGACTTACCTTCATAGCCTGGCCTGACCTTGCCTTACCTGGCCTTACCAGGCCTTACATTGCCTGTCCTGGACTGGCCTTTCCTTGCCTAGCCTTACCTTGCCTTGCCTTGCCTGGACTTGAATGGCCTGGCATGGCCTGGCATGGCCTTTCCTTGCCTGGCCATGTCTTACCTTGCCTTGCCTTGTATTGCCTTACCTTGCCTGGCCTTGCATCGCCCTGATTTTGTATGACCTGGCCCGGCCTGGCCTTACCAGGCCATCCATTGCCTGTCTTGGACTTGCTTTACCTTGTGTTGCCTTGCCTTGTCTAGCC
>NW_026636751.1:0-2473 GCF_028554395.1 Pezoporus wallicus | reverse complement strand
CATGACTGATACTGCTGAACCCAGGACAAATGTCTAAAATAAAATTAGAAAAAAAATAGAAAATAGTAATCTAGTAAATGTGGCTTGAACACATATATCCAAGCAGTAATGTCATTTTAGTCTTGTCTGTTAGGAACACAGAAATATCAGATGGGCCTAAAACATGGGCCGTTTTTTAGCTATATGTAGAAAGAAAGAGAAAGGTGGTAGAGACATTAATTTTCTACTTCCAGAGAAAAAGGCCCTGTTAATGTTATGGAAAAGATGGTTAGGTTCCGGCTTGTTTCCTTGGTACTGAGTTCTGAAGAGTTTGAATAGTTCAAGTTAAAGGCAGTAAAAAACTTCTTCAAGTTTTTGGGTACCTTAGAACCCAGGTATCCCAGGTGGTGGCTCTTGAGTATACATGTGTGTGGTGGGTTGACCTTGGCTGGCAGCAACAAAGATTAAAAGTTCATGGGTCAGCATAAAGACAGAAAGATCACTCAGCAATTACTATCATGGGCAAAACAGACTCAACTTAGAGAAATTAATTTATTACCAATTAATAACAGAGTAAAATAGTGAGCAATAAAACAAAACTAAAACCACCTTCCCTTCCACTCCACTTCTTCCCAGACTCAACTTCACTCCTGACTCTTCTATCTCCTCCACCCCAGCAGCACAGGGGACAGGAAATGGGGGTTGCAGAGGGTTCATAATGCTTTATAGACTCATAGAATCACCTAGGTTGGAAAAGACCTTTAAGATCATCAAGTCCAGCCTTTACAACAGCACTGCCAAGGCCACCACTAAACCATGTCACTAAGGTCCCCATCTACATGGTTTTTGAATACTTATAGGGACAGTGATTCCACCACTTTCCTGGGCAGCCTGTTTCAATGCCTGACCACCCTTTTGGGGAAGAATTTTTTTCTAATATTCATTCTAAACCTCCCCTGGTGCAGCTTAAAGCCATTTCCTCTTGCGCTGTTACTTGTTACCTGGGAGAAGAGACCTATCCCCACCTCACTACAACCTCCTGTCAGGCAGTTGTAGAGAGCAATAAGGTCCCCCCTGAACCTTCTCTTCTCCAGACTAAACACCCCCAGTTTCCTCAGCCATTCCTCATCAGATTTGTGCTCCAGACCCTTCACCAGCTCCACTGCCCTTCTCTCATCTCACTCCAGCACCTCAATGTCGCTCTTGTAGTAAGGGGCCCAGAACTGAACACAGGATTTGAGGTGCAACTTCTTGGCTGCCTGGGCACAAACTGGCTCATGTTCAGTGGCATCAATCAGCACCCTAGGTCTTTTTCTGCCACTCTTCCTCCAACCTGTAGTGTTCACGAATAATATGTAGTAGAGCACATTATTTATCCCAGTGTTTTGATCAGATGTACTGTGGTATTTAATTAGCAAAATGTTTGCCTGGCTTTTTCAATCCAGATGTTTTCTAGGTCTAACCTGATTATGCAGACAAATTGGGTTATTCTGTAGCATCACAATCCTATATCTGAAATTTCCA
This sequence comes from Pezoporus wallicus, assembly GCF_028554395.1. Lineage (NCBI taxonomy): Eukaryota > Metazoa > Chordata > Aves > Psittaciformes > Psittacidae > Pezoporus > Pezoporus wallicus. The sequence goes on along the minus strand of NW_026636751.1, from coordinate 970 downwards.
AATTACACTTTGAAGATGCTCTGAAATTTCTAATTGTCTAAAGCCTTATTTTCTTTTTTTTAAATCAAGTTTGTGCCTTGCGATGAAATCACAGATCGAGTATCTAGAATAGGTCAAATATCTACAGAGAAGATCTTAAGCTTAAACAAGATATTTATGTAAGCAAGAATAATAAACAGAACTTCCACTGATTTTCTGGGGCATTTATCTACACTGGCCTTCTGAGTTAAGGCCTGTGTCTTCTATTCTTAATATAATTTTTAAAGTAGAATATATTACATTTTTATATTAAAACACTGCTAACACCTGCAGACTTGCTCCAGCACTGCAAATGCATTTTTACCATGCTGGAATAATTCAGTCAGTTTTAATCCCCTTGTTTAAAAGAGAAAAGCAAACCTGTATTTTCCTGGGAATAAACTAAGATTAGAACATGAACTCAGAATTACGTTGATAGGTAACAGTCAGTTTATTTTCACCTGACACCTTCACATACTCTAATTTGGGATAGTAAACATGATATTTTTTTTAAATAAAAAAGAAAATCAATGTTTGATAAGCAAAGGCCTGGAGCAGATGTAGGTAGTATCTATGTATTTGTCCTACTATACCTCATAAAATATCTGGAGTCATCAGTTGTGTGCAGATTGTATCTGTACTGTATGTCTTTTATGTTAAATCTATATACATATTTAAGGACAGAGATACCAGCTAATTTATTAGCTTTTTAATCTAACCCGAAGACCTGTAGAATCAAGTTCTCTATTCTAATGCATACTGTGAAGCATACACTTAGAGTTCTGGAGTACTTTGTTTTCTGTGCAATGTTGTATTTGGGCAGACTTTGTTCTCAATGAGAAATAGTTTATGTGGATGATGCATACTTAAGTACCAGCAGGTTTAGCTGAATAATTATTAATATATCTGCAGCTGTGACAGTGCCCCTGAAAAAGCAGAGCTAAACATAATG
>NW_026636750.1:0-2453 GCF_028554395.1 Pezoporus wallicus | reverse complement strand
GGCACTGCGGGGAGGGAAGTGAGGATGGGGAGTGCATGGAGCAGGACCAGCACTCACTGAGAGGAGAAGAGCAGGATGGTGCTGAACCCAGCCAGGCACTGCGGGGAGGGAAGTGAGGATGGGGAGTGCATGGAGCAGGACCAGCACTCACTGAGAGGAGAAGAGCAGGATGGTGCTGAACCCAGCCAGGCACTGCGGGGAGGGAAGTGAGGATGAGGAGTGCATGGAGCAGGACCAGCACTCACTGACAGGAGAGCAGGATGGTGCTGAACCCAGCCAGCCACTGCAGGGAGGGAGGTGAGGATGGGGAGTGCATGGAGCAGGACCAGCACTCACTGACAGGAGAGCAGGATGGTGCTGAACCCAGCCAGGCACTGCAGCGAGGGAAGTGAGGATGAGGAGTGCATGGAGCTGGGATGCAGGGAGCAGGACCAGCACTCACTGAGAGGAGAAGAGCAGGATGGTGCTGAACCCAGCCAGGCACTGCGGGGAGGGAAGTGAGGATGAGGAGTGCATGGAGCAGGACCAGCACTCACTGACAGGAGAGCAGGATGGTGCTGAACCCAGCCAGGCACTGCGGGGAGGGAAGTGAGGATGAGGAGTGCATGGAGCAGGACCAGCACTCACTGAGAGAAGAGAAGAGCAGGATGGTGCTGAACCCAGCCAGGCACTGTGGGGAGGGAAGTGAGGATGGGGAGCGCATGGAGCTGGGATGCAGGGAGCAGGACCAGCACTCACTGAGAGGAGAAGAGCAGGATGGTGCTGAACCCAGCCAGGCACTGCAGGGAGGGAAGTGAGGATGGGGAGCGCATGGAGCTGGGATGCAGGGAGCAGGACCAGCACTCACTGACAGCAGAGCAGGATGGTGCTGAACCCAGCCAGGCACTGCGGGGAGGGAAGTGAGGATGGGGAGTGCATGGAGCAGGACCAGCACTCACTGAGAGGAGAAGAGCAGGATGGTGCTGAACCCAGCCAGGCACTGCAGGGAGGGAAGTGAGGATGGGGAGCGCAGGGAGCAGGACCAGCACTCACTGAGAGGAGAAGAGCAGGATGGTGCTGAACCCAGCCAGGCACTGCAGGGAGGAAGTGAGGATGGGGAGCGCATGGAGCTGGGATGCAGGGAGCAGGACCAGCACTCACTGAGAGAAGAGAAGAGCAGGATGGTGCTGAACCCAGCCAGGCACTGTGGGGAGGGAAGTGAGGATGGGGAGTGCATGGAGCAGGACCAGCACTCACTGACAGGAGAGCAGGATGGTGCTGAACCCAGCCAGGCACTGCAGGGAGGGAAGTGAGGATGGGGAGCGCAGGGAGCTGGGATGCAGGGAGCAGGACCAGCACTCACTGAGAGAAGAGAAGAGCAGGATGGTGCTGAACCCAGCCAGGCACTGTGGGGAGGGAAGTGAGGATGGGGAGCGCATGGAGCTGGGATGCAGGGAGCAGGACCAGCACTCACTGAGAGGAGAAGAGCAGGATGGTGCTGAACCCAGCCAGGCACTGCGGGGAGGGAGGAATGGGGGAGGCATGGAGCAGGACCAGCACTCACTGAGAGGAGAAGAGCAGGATGGAACCCAGCCAGGCACTGTGGGGAGGGAAGTGAGGATGGGGAGTGCATGGAGCAGGACCAGCACTCACTGAGAGGAGAGCAGGATGGTGCTGAACCCAGCCAGCCACTGCAGGGAGGGAGGTGAGGATGGGGAGTGCATGGAGCAGGACCAGCACTCACTGAGAGGAGAAGAGCAGGATGCTGAACCCAGCCAGGCACTGCAGGGAGGGAAGTGAGGATGGGGAGCGCAGGGAGCAGGACCAGCACTCACTGAGAGGAGAAGAGCAGGATGGTGCTGAACCCAGCCAGGCACTGCAGGGAGGGAAGTGAGGATGGGGAGCGCATGGAGCTGGGATGCAGGGAGGGGACCAGCACTCACTGAGAAGATGAAGAGCAGGATGGTGCTGAACCCAGCCAGGCACTGTGGGGAGGGAAGTGAGGATGGGGAGTGCAGGAGCAGGACCAGCACTCACTGACAGGAGAGCAGGATGGTGCTGAACCCAGCCAGGCACTGCAGGGAGGGAAGTGAGGATGGGGAGTGCATGGAGCTGGGATGCAGGGAGCAGGACCAGCACTCACTGAGAGAAGAGAAGAGCAGGATGGTGCTGAACCCAGCCAGGCACTGCAGGGAGGGAAGTGAGGATGGGGAGCGCAGGGAGCTGGGATGCAGGGAGCAGGACCAGCACTCACTGAGAGGAGAAGAGCAGGATGGTGCTGAACCCAGCCAGGCACTGTGGGGAGGGAAGTGAGGATGGGGAGTGCATGGAGCTGGGATGCAGGGAGCAGGACCAGCACTCACTGAGAAGAGAAGAGCAGGATGGTGCTGAACCCAGCCAGGCACTGTGGGGAGGGAAGTGAGGATGGGGAGGCATGGAGCTGGGATGCAGGGAGCAGGACCAGCACTCACTGA
>NW_026636749.1:0-2516 GCF_028554395.1 Pezoporus wallicus | reverse complement strand
TCGCGTCCCTGACCCCGCCCCCTTTTCCCCGGCCCCGCCCCTTCGTCCCTGGCCCCGCCCCCTCGCGTCCCTGGCCCCGCCCCCTCGCGTCCCTGGCCCCGCCCCCTTTTCCCCGGCCCCGCCCCCTCGAGTCCCTGGCCCCGCCCACTGGAGTCCTTGGCCCCGCCCCTCACGACCATGACCACGCCCCTTCGACCGTGGCCCCGCCCCCTTGCGTCCCTGGCCCCGCCCCTTCGTCCCTGGCCCCGCCCCCTCGAGTCCTTGGCCCCGCCCCCTCACGACCATGACCACGCCCCTTCGACCATGGCCCCGCCCCTTGCGTCCCTGGCCCCGCCCCCTCGAGTCCCTGGCCCCGCCCACTGGAGTCCTTGGCCCCGCCCCCTCACGCCCATGGCCACGCCCCCTTTGTCGATGGCCCCGCCCGCTTGCGTCCCTGGCCCCGCCCCTTTGCCCCTGGCCCCGCCCCCCTCGAGTCCCTGGCCCCGCCCACTGGAGTCCTTGGCCCCGCCCCCTCACGGCCATGACCACGCCCCTTCGATCACGGCCCCGCCCCCTTTGACGATGGCCCCGCCCCTTTGCGTCCCTGGCCCTGCCCCCTCGAGTCCCTGGCCCCGCCCACTGGAGTCTTTGGCCCCGCCCCCTCACGCCCATGGCCACGCCCCCCTTGCGTCCCTGGCCACGCCCCCTCGAGTCCCTGGCCCCGCCTACTGGAGTCCCTGGCCCCGCCCCCTCACGGCCATGACCACGCCCCTTTGTCCATGGCCCCGCCCTCTTCGTCGCTGCCCCCGCCCACTCGCGTCCCTGGCCCCGCCCCCTCGCGCCCCTGGCTCCGCCCCCTTTGTCGCTGGCCCCGCATTTTCACGACCATGACCACGCCCCTTCGTCCGTGACCCCGCCCCCTTTTTCGCTGGCCCCGCCCCCTCGCGTTTCTAACCCCGCCCCCTCGCGTCCCTGGCTCCGCCCCCTTTGTCTCTAGCCATGCCGATTTGTCTCTAACCCCGCCCCCTTTGGCTTTGGCCCCGCCCCCTCACGTCTCTGGCCACGCCCCCTCATGTCACTGGCCCCGCCTACTTGAGTCCCTGGTCCCGCCCCCTGACGGCCATGGCCACGCCCCCTTTGTCCCTGGCTCCGTCCCCTCGCGACCCTGACCCCGCCCCCTTTGCCCCTGACCCCGCCCCTGATGCTGCCCCGCCCGCAGCGGCGCCGCCGGTGATGGCGGGGGGGGTCCCCGGCAGCGTGGCCGTGGCCCTGCACCCCCTCGTCATCCTCAACATCTCCGACCACTGGATCCGCCTGCGCTCGCAGGAGGGGAGACCCACACAAGGTGCGACACATGGGGACCCATAGGGACCCATAGAGATACATAGGGACACATAGGGAACCATAGAGACACATAGAGACCCATAGGGACACATAGAGACACATAGGGAACCATAGAGACACATAGAGACACATAGAGACACATAGAGACACATAGAGACACATAGAGACACATAGAGACCCATAGAGACACATAGAGACACATAGAGACACATAGGGAACCATAGAGACACATAGAGACACATAGAGACACATAGAGACACATAGGGACACATAGAGACACATAGAGACACATAGGGAACCATAGAGACCCATAGGGACACATAGAGACACATAGGGACACATAGAGACACATAGGGACACATAGAGACCCATAGAGACCCATAGAGACACATAGAGACCCATAGAGACACATAGAGACACATAGAGACACATAGAGACCCATAGAGACACATAGAGACCCATAGAGACACATAGAGATACATAGAGACACATAGAGACACATAGAGACCCATAGAGACACATAGAGACCCATAGAGACACATAGAGACACATAGAGACACATAGAGACACATAGAGACACATAGAGACACATAGGGACACATAGAGACCCACGGGGACCCATAGAGACACATAGAGACCCATAGCAACCCATAGGGACCCATGGGGACCCATAGAGACTCCTAGAGACACATGGGGACCCATAGAAACCCATAGGGACCCATAGAGACCATGGGGACACATAGGGACCATAGGGACCATGGGGACCCATAGAGACCCATAGGGACACATAAAGACCCATAGCAACCCATAGAGACACATAGGGACACACAGAGACCCACAGAGACCCATAGAAACCCATAGAGACCCATAGAGACCTATTGACTGCCCTATAGCAAGCCCTATAGAGTACCATATAGAGAACCCTATGGAAACCCCTGTAGAGAACCCTATAGACATCCCTATAGGCACCTATAGCCCCTATATCCCCCCATCACCCCCTACTGCCCCCTATCAACCCCTATAGCCCCTCTATCCCCCCCCATAGCCCCTATATCCCCCCCATTGCTACCTGTAGACCCCTATAGCCCCTATATCCCCCCGTCGCCCCCTATAGCCCTGTATAGAGCCCTATCGTCCCCTATATTCCCCTTCTTGCCCCCTACAGACCCCTATAGCCCCTATATCCCCTCCTA
>NW_026636748.1:0-2458 GCF_028554395.1 Pezoporus wallicus | reverse complement strand
GTTATCCCATCACTCTCCCACCGTTACCCCATTGTTACCCCGTCGTTACCCCATTGTTACCCCATTGTTACCCCATCGTTACCCCATTGTTACCCCGTTGTTACCCCATTGTTACCCCATCGTTACCCCATCGTTATCCCATTGTTCCCCATTGTTCCCCATTGTTCCCCATTGTTACCCCATTGTTACCCCATTGTTCCCCCATTGTTCCCCATTGTTCCCCGTCGTTCCCCGTTGTTACCCCATTGTTACCCCATCGTTACCCCATCGTTATCCCATTGTTCCCCATTGTTCCCCATTGTTCCCCATTGTTCCCCCATTGTTCCCCATTGTTCCCCATTGTTCCCCATTGTTACCCCATTGTTCCCCCATTGTTCCCCATTGTTCCCCATTGTTCCCCATTGTTCCCCCATCGTTACCCCATTGTTCCCCATTGTTCCCCATTGTTCCCCATTGTTCCCCATTGTTCCCCCATCGTTACCCCATTGTTCCCCATTGTTCCCCGTTGTTCCCCGTTGTTCCCCGTTGTTCCCCGTTGTTCCCCATTGTTCCCCATTGTTCCCCATTGTTACCCCATTGTTCCCCATTGTTCCCCATTGTTCCCCCATCGTTACCCCATTGTTCCCCATTGTTCCCCATTGTTCCCCATTGTTCCCCCATTGTTCCCCATTGTTCCCCATTGTTCCCCATTGTTCCCCCATCGTTACCCCATTGTTCCCCATTGTTCCCCATTGTTCCCCATTGTTACCCCATTGTTCCCCATTGTTCCCCATTGTTCCCCATTGTTCCCCATTGTTACCCCATTGTTCCCCATTGTTCCCCATTGTTCCCCATTGTTCCCCATTGTTCCCCATTGTTCCCCATCGTTACCCCATTGTTCCCCATTGTTCCCCATTGTTCCCCGTTGTTCCCCATTGTTCCCCATTGTTCCCCGTTGTTCCCCATTGTTGGTCCCCCATCGTTACCCCATTGTTCCCCATTGTTCCCCATTGTTCCCCATCGTTACCCCATTGTTCCCCCATTGTTCCCCATCGTTACCCCATTGTTCCCCCATTGTTCCCCATTGTTCCCCATTGTTCCCCATTGTTCCCCATTGTTCCCCCATTGTTCCCCATTGTTCCCCATTGTTCCCCATTGTTCCCCATCGTTACCCCATTGTTCCCCCATTGTTACCCCATCGTTACCCCATTGTTCCCCATTGTTCCCCATTGTTCCCCATTGTTCCCCATTGTTCCCCATTGTTCCCCATTGTTCCCCCATTGTTCCCCATTGTTCCCCATTGTTCCCCCATTGTTCCCCATCGTTACCCCATTGTTCCCCCACCCCATCGTTACCCCATTGTTCCCCATTGTTCCCCATTGTTCCCCATTGTTCCCCATTGTTCCCCATTGTTCCCCCATTGTTCCCCGTCGTTCCCCGTCGTTCCCCGTTGTTACCCCATTGTTACCCCATCGTTACCCCATCGTTATCCCATTGTTCCCCATTGTTCCCCATTGTTCCCCCATTGTTCCCCATTGTTCCCCGTTGTTCCCCATTGTTCCCCATTGTTCCCCATTGTTCCCCCATCGTTACCCCATTGTATCCCCATTGTTCCCCGTTGTTCCCCATTGTTCCCCATTGTTCCCCATTGTTCCCCCATCGTTACCCCATTGTTCCCCATTGTTCCCCATTGTTCCCCATTGTTCCCCATTGTTCCCCATTGTTCCCCATTGTTCCCCGTTGTTCCCCGTCGTTCCCCGTTGTTCCCCCGCAGAGGAGCTGCCTCTGACCCGGGATTATTTGGTGTCCGTGGGCGCCCCGGGCCCTTCCCGGGTCATTTCCACGCGGGATTTGGGCCATTTCCTGCTCCGCTGCCTCGGCACCGACCGCTACGACGGGCAGAGCGTCCACGTCTGCCACAGCTACCCCGGGAGCCGCGGGGAGAAACCGGGATCCCATCGGGAACGGGGGGGAAACACATTGGGAACGGGGGGGATCCCATAGGGAACGGGGGGAAACACATTGGGAATGGGGGGAATCCCATAGGGAATGGGGGGGATCACATTGGGAATGGGGGGGAATCACATTGGGAATGGGGGGGATCACATCGGGAACGGGGGAAATCCCATAGGGAACGGGGGGGAAACACATAGGGAACGGGGGGGATCCCATAGGGAATGGGGGGGAATCCCATAGGGAATGGGGGAAATCCCATAGGGAACGGGGGGGATCCCATAGGGAACGGGGGGGAAACACATTGGGAATGGGGGAAATCCCATAGGGAACGGGGGGGGATCACATTGGGAACGGGGGGGAAACACATAGGGAATGGGGGGAATCCCATAGGGAACGGGGGGGATCCCATAGGGAACGGGGGGGATCACATAGGGAATGGGGGGAAACACATTGGGAATGGGGGGGGGAATCCCATAGGGAATGGGGGGGAAATCACATCGGGAATGGGGGGGATCACATAGGG
>NW_026636747.1:0-2518 GCF_028554395.1 Pezoporus wallicus | reverse complement strand
TGGGTGCCCCATGGGTGTCTAGGTGTTGGTGGGTGCCCCATGGGTGTCTATGGGTGCCCTGTGGGTGTTGGTGGGTGCCCCATGGGTGTCTATGGGTGCCTTGTGGGTGTTGGTGGGTGCCCCATGGGTGTCTATGGGTGCCTTGTGGGTGTGGGTGGGTGCCCCATGGGTGTCTATGGGTGCCTTGTGGGTGTTGGTGGGTGCCCCATGGGTGTCTATGGGTGCCTTGTGGGTGTTGGTGGGGGCCCCATGGGTGTCTATGGGTGCCTTGTGGGTGTGGGTGGGTGCCCCATGGGTGTCTATGGGTGCCTTGTGGGTGTGGGTGGGTGCCCCATGGGTGTCTATGGGTGCCTTGTGGGTGTAGGTGGGTGCCCCGTGGGTGTCTATGGGTGCCCTGTGGGTGTTGGTGGGTGCCCCATGGGTGTCTATGGGTGCCTTGTGGGTGTGGGTGGGTGCCCCATGGGTGTCTATGGGTGCCCTGTGGGTGTTGGTGGGTGCCCCATGGGTGTCTATGGGTGCCTTGTGGGTGTTGGTGGGTGCCCCGTGGGTGTCTATGGGTGCCTTGTGGGTGTGGGTGGGTGCCCCATGGGTGTCTATGGGTGCCTTGTGGGTGTGGGTGGGTGCCCCATGGGTGTCTATGGGTGCCTTGTGGGTGTGGGTGGGTGCCCCATGGGTGTCTATGGGTGCCTTGTGGGTGTTGGTGGGTGCCCCGTGGGTGTCTATGGGTGCCTTGTGGGTGTGGGTGGGTGCCCCGTGGGTGTCTATGGGTGCCCTGTGGGTGTTGGTGGGTGCCCCGTGGGTGTCTATGGGTGCCTTGTGGGTGTGGGTGGGTGCCCCATGGGTGTCTATGGGTGCCCTGTGGGTGTTGGTGGGTGCCCCATGGGTGTCTATGGGTGCCTTGTGGGTGTTGGTGGGTGCCCCATGGGTGTCTATGGGTGCCTTGTGGGTGTGGGTGGGTGCCCCATGGGTGTCTATGGGTGCCTTGTGGGTGTTGGTGGGTGCTCCATGGGTGTCCGTAGGTGTCCATGGGTGCCCTGTGGGTGTTGGTGGGTGCCCCATTGGTGTCTATGGGTGCCCTGTGGGTGTTGGTGGGTGCCCCATGGGTGTCTATGGGTGCCCTGTGGGTGTTGGTGGGTGCCCCATGGGTGTCCGTGGGTGTCCATGGGTGCCCTGTGAGTGTTAGTGGGTGCCTCATGGGTGTCCGTAGGTGTCCATGGGTGCCCTGTGGGTGTCGGTGGGTGCCCCATGGGTGTCCGTGGGTGTTGATGGGTGCCCTGTGGGTGTTGGTGGGTGCCCCATTGGTGTCTATGGGTGCCCTGTGGGTGTTGGTGGGTGCCCCATTGATGTCCATGTGTGCCCTGTGGGTGTCGGTGGGTGCCCCATGGGTATCTATGGGTGTCTATGGGTGCCCTGTGGGTGTTGGTGGGTGCCCCATGGGTGTCTGTGGGTGTCCATGGGTGCCCTGTGGGTGTTGGTGGGTGCCCCATTGGTGTCCATGGGTGTCCGTGGGTGCCCCATTGGTGTCTGTGGGTGTTGGTGGGTGCCCCTTTGGTGTCCATGGGTGTCCATGGGTGTCCTGTGGGTGTCAGTGGGTGCCCCATGGGTGTCTATTGGTGCCCTGTGGGTGTCGGTGGGTGCCCCATTGGTGCCTATGGGTATCTCTGGGTGCCCCATTGCTGTCCATGGGTGCCCTGTGGGTGTTGGCGGGTGCCTCATTGGTGCCTATGTGTGTCTATGGGTGCCCCATTGGTGTCTGTGGGTACCTCAATGGTACCTATGGGTATCTACGGGTGCCCCGTTGGCGCCCATGGGTGCTGTGGGTGCCCATGGGTGCTGACGTGGGTGCTCAGCGGGTGCAGGCGCTGCGCTGTGAGGCCGAGTACCGGGTGCTGCGGCTGCCGTACCGGGTGCAGCCCCAGAGCTACCCCAGCCAGCGCCTGCAGGTGACACTGGGGGACGATGGGTGCTGGGGGGGGGGGGGTAAGGGAGGGGGTGACACCGGGGGGGGCACCGGGTGTGAGGATGGGGGGCAGGAGGTGACCCCATGGGTGATGCTGTGGGTGATGGTGCTGTGGGTGATGCTATGGGTGACGCTATGGGTGATGCTATGGGTGACGCTATGGGTGATGCTATGGGTGATGCTGTGGGTGATGCTGTGGGTGATGCTGTGGGTGACGCTATGGGTGATGCTATGGGTGATGCTGTGGGTGATGCTATGGGTGATGCTATGGGTGATGCTGTGGGTGATGCTATGGGTGATGCTGTGGGTGATGCTATGGGTGATGCTGTGGGTGATGCTATGGGTGATGCTGTGGGTACGGCTATGGGTGACGCTATGGGTGATGCTATGGGTGATGCTGTGGGTGATGCTATGGGTGATGCTATGAGTGATGCTATGGGTGATGCTATGGGTACCGCTATGGGTGCCGCTATGGGTGCCGCTATGGGTGCTGCTATAGGTGCTGCTATGGGTACCGCTATGGGTGCCGCTATGGGTGCCGCTATGGGTGATGCTATG
>NW_026636746.1:0-2448 GCF_028554395.1 Pezoporus wallicus | reverse complement strand
TATGGGTGTGCTATGGGGTGCCATAGGGTGCTATGGTGCTCTATGGGGTGCTATGGGGTCATTATTGGGGTGCTACGGGGGCGCTATGGGGCACTAAGAAGCTCTATGGGTTGCTATGGGGTGTGCTGTGGGGCACTATGCGGCACCATAGAGCTTAACAGGGTGCTATGGGGCGCTATGGGGTAGCTATAGGGTGTGCTATGGAGTACCATGGGGCGCTATGAGGTGCCATGGGGCACCACGGGGAGCTGTGGGTCACTATGGGGCCCTATGGGGTGCTATGGGGCACTATGGAAGGTGCTATGGAGCACCATGGGGCGGGCTATGGGTCGCTATAGAGCACTATGGGGAGCACTATGGGTGGCTATGGGGCTCTATGGGGTGCTATGGGGCACTATGGAAGGTGCTATGGAGCACCATGGGGCGGGCTATGGGTGGCTATAGAGCACTATGGGGAGCACTATGGGTGGCTATGGGTTGCTATGGGGCGCTATGGGGTGCAATGTGGTGCCATGGGGCTCTATGTGGGGCCCTACAGGGAGCTATGTGGGGTGCTATGGGGTGCTGTGGGGCACTATGGGGCTCTGTGGGTCGCTATGGGGCACTATGGGGCTCTGAGACGCTACGGGGAGCACTATGGGGGGCGCTGTGGGTCGCTCTGGGTGGCTATGGGTGGCTATGGGTCTCTATGGGTTGCTATGGGACAATATGGGGCTCTATGGGATGCTATGGGGCGAGCTGTGGGTCGCTGTGGGTGGCTATGGGGCACTATGGGGCTCTATGGGACATTACGGGGGGCGCTGTGGGTCGCTATGGGTGGCTATGGTTGGGTATGGGTCTCTATGGGTCGCTATGGGACAATATGGGGCTCTATGGGATGCTACGGGGGGCGCTGTGGATCACTATGGGTGGCTATGGGTCGCTATGGGGCACTATGGGGCTCTATGGGGCGCTATGGCGAGCTATGGGTCTCTATGGGTCTCTATGTGTCTCTATGTGGCTCCATGGGTCTCTATGGGTCTCTATGGGGTGCTATGGGTCTCTATGGGACGCTATGGGGCTCTATGGGTCTCTATGGGTCTCTATGGGGCGCTATGGGTCTCTATGGGGCTCTATGGTGCTCTATGGGGCTCTATGGGTCGCTATGGGGCTCTATGGGTCTCTATGGGGCGCTATGGGTCTCTATGGGTCGCTATGGGTCGCTACGGGTCTCTATGGGCCTCTATGGGTCTCTATGGGGCGCTATGGGTCTCTATGGGTCTCTATGGTGTGCTATGGGTCTCTATGGGTCTCTATGGGGTGCTATGGGTCTCTATGGGGCTCTATGGTGCTCTATGGGTCTCTATGGGTCTCTATGGGGCGCTATGGGTCTCTATGGGGCTCTATGGTGCTCTATGGGTCTCTATGGGTCTCTATGGGGCGCTATGGGTCTCTATGGGGCTCTATGGTGCTCTATGGGTCTCTATGGGTCTCTATGGTGTGCTATGGGTCTCTATGGGTCTCTATGGGTCGCTATGGGTCTCTATGGGGCGCTATGGGTCTCTATGGGTCTCTGTGGGGCTCTATGGGGCGCTATGGGTCTCTAATGGTCTCTATGGGCCTCTATGGGTCTCTATGGGGCGCTATGGGTCTCTATGGGTCTCTATAGGTCGCTATGGGTCTCTATGGGTCTCTATGGGTCGCTATGGGGCGCTATGTGTCTCTATGGGCCTCTATGGGTCTCTATGGGGTGCTATGGGTCTCTATGGGTCTCTATGGGTCGCTATGGGTCTCTATGGGTCTCTATGGGTCTCTATGGGGCGCTATGGGTCTCTATGGGTTGCTATGGGTCTCTATGGGTCTCTATGGGTCTCTATGGTCTCTATGGTCTCTATGGGTCTCTATGGGGCTCTATGGGGCCCTATGGGGCTCTATGGGGCGCTATGGGGCTCTATGGGGTGCTATGGGTCTCTATGGGTCGCTATGGGGCTCTATGGGTCTCTATGGGGCGCTATGGGTCTCTATGGGGCTCTATGGTGCTCTATGGGGCTCTATGGGTCGCTATGGGGCTCTATGGGTCTCTATGGGGCGCTATGGGTCTCTATGGGTCGCTATGGGTCTCTATGGGCCTCTATGGGTCTCTATGCGGCGCTATGGGTCTCTATGGGTCTCTATGGTGTGCTATGGGTCTCTATGGGTCTCTATGGGGTGCTATGGGTCTCTATGGGGCGCGATGGGTCTCTATGGGTCTCTATGGGTCTCTATGGGGCGCTATGGGTCTCTATGGGGTGCTATGGGGCGCTATGGGGCGCTATGGGTCTCTATGGTGCTCTATGGGGCGCTATGGGTCCCTATGGGGCGCTATGGGTCCCTATGGGGCTCTATGGGTCTCTATGGGGCTCTATGTGGCACTATGGGTCTCTATGGGTCTCTATGGGGCTCTATGGGTCTCTATGGGTTGCTATGGGT